>NC_005063.2:270000-277500 GCF_000002445.2 Trypanosoma brucei brucei TREU927 | reverse complement strand
TTTAACCGATATGTTAGAGAGGCGCAAAAGTAATGTTCATTTCAAAAGGGATTTGGTTCTTTCTTTTCGTTTCCTTCAAACTTTTTATTTCTACTGAATAAGAGGTTTTGATGGTGCATAAATGCGAACACTTGGTTCCTACCATCGTACATGTGTTTTTTTTTTTTGGAAAAGTATTGGCTGTTGTGTCAAAATACACGCATGTTCTGCGAGTAAGGAGAAACTCACGGTTATTGATGAAGTAAATGCGATTTGGCACAAAAATGAAAATTCCTCTATTCAATATACGCTTGCGGTTGTGAATTCCCATTACCGACATTGGAACTTCGAATGTCCTCGGCATGCCGCGGTGACGAGCTGTTGTGGTGCACTTCTTCCCAGTTAGAAGTTTTGAACACCAACACTCGGCGGGCTGTAAAAGGTGCTTCCACGGACCATCCCCTTCGTAGCACTCCACATGGAAATGTGTACCAATGTATGGGAATCGTGACTTGGGAAAATGTAGAGAGATCACAATTGCTTTGGGAGCAGAATATTTCATGCCAATCAACATGGAAAAGATATATCATACAATATTTGGAGGTAAACCCAAGAGCCTCCTAACAATGTGTGCAGATAATTGACCTGGCAAACATGACAGGTAAAGCTAAAACGTTTTCTTTGACTCTGCATCTGTAAAGAGGATACTTGACACACGTTTGGAGCATTAAGAGGATGATGGGAGCACATTTTTTTTCTGTAGCTCTCAGTTATTCACTCGATCACGTGCGATACTAAGGTAGTAATAGTGCACTCCATGGTTTTTTGTCTTTTCCCTTTTAAAATACGCCCAAGTAGTACATGAGAGGATCTTTTAGCCAACTGGTTTAGAACCGGTATCGTGATTGTTCTTTCCACTCAAATTAAAAAGAAAAACTCGTATTTCTCTTGGAACAGGATGTGTAGGATTGTGTGTTCATCGCAGTGCGCTACTTCAGTAGAACCGTGGTGCACTCACTTTAATATAGGCATAGTTTTATAGGGCGATGGGAGCGGGGTGCCTGGCTGTGATTGGTGCGTTGAAATGGGTGCAACAACATGAAGTCCATGAATTCCAAAACTGGTTTATCACCTCAACCATTCAATCCGACAACTATCACTGAAGGAAGTCCGAGTCTGGCCTGCACATATCCGATTTCCAAAAAGCCTCTTTTTACAGTTCAATAGATGCCACTTTCCCCTCGTAATTATCATCAGCACACCGAAAGTTCATTAAACTTCCAATATTCCATTTAACCTAGTGATACCTAATTGTCTTATGGCACGCCATTTCTAGAGGTGGGGACAGAATAAATCCGTTTTCAGCCTGACTGTGGCCATGTATACAAAGAAAGATCGGTAACCCTTGAAGTCAAGTCAGCCGTGGAGGCACTCGTACTCAGGAGTTCCTAAATGTTACGTGAGGCTGGCTGCCACACTTTTGAAATCTCGCATAAAGCTTCCGATTTGATTGCATTAGAAAAATGAACCTTTAGTGAGAAATATGATAATCCAGTAAATTCCCAAGGTGAAGGAACCTCCAGAGTTATTGGAAAGTAGCGAAACAATATCCGCATTTCAATAGAGGGGAGAGGCGTTTATTCATTTATTTTTTGTATCATTTTCTGTAGGGGATGACGCATGAACACATTACAGTGCAAGTCATAGTGTACCATATTTTTTTTTTTGAAAGAGGCCTGTTTCGTGTTATGTCCGAACTAATTATGCGTGACCAGTTGCAAACGTTCAGCTTTTAGTCCTCGGTCTTCCGTAATGGCGAAAACAGTTTACTTGAGAGTGAAAGGCTTCTGCCTCTTTTTTTTTTTTTTGAGCCAAACGTAGAAGAGCATAGTGGAGTTTACAATTTTCATTCAGAGGAGTGGGCAGCTTTTTGTGTAGTCTATTCTCCTTTATAGGGGTGTTCCTCTCGAATGAAGAAAGTACATGTTGGAAGAGAATGAGGGGTTTCTCAATTTCTACGAGGAATTGTGCAAGGTCCTTGGTGAACACTATCTTCTGCATATTTTCGCCCTCAAGCCCGAAGTGACTGCGGAGCACTTTAGGCTTGAGCGCACGAGTATGTGGGTGGGATTCTCTTCGCATTCGTTGGAGTGTGTATGTTTCCTTTCAACGCAGATTTCATGTTTTTGATGGCGATGTATAGATGAACCTGATGTTGAGTGGGACGTCTTATTTCGGTTTACGAACGTGAAGTGTAGATGAAATCCTCTGACGTTGAAGCTCCGGAGCGGTGGTGGAGATTCTTTTGCTACGGAGAAGGGATGCTGTCTATGCATTCCCCCGAAGTGCTCCATCAGGCTGTCTTTTGATACATGCGTATGACGGCATTGCGTGCAACAGGTGTCATTTACACCTATAGTTACCGTGTTCCAAATGAGGGATACCTCTTGTTCTGTGATGGAACGGCTCCGTTTTGTACCAGCGTTACTATCCAGGGGATGGCCTCTGCGGTGTTGAATCTTGGTGTTTGGTGTTGTTCCCCCTTTTGATTGTGATACAAAGCCACATTGCGTGCATTGTAGCGGCTCAGATGTGCCTACTGGGTCGTTCACTGGATGCCCTCTCGTTTCCGTCGCTCGGGAGCCCTTCGTTGGAATACTTGCATTCTCTTCGAGTTCCCGTTGCCTTTTTATTCCTCGCGACCCCGTTTGCGGTTGTACTTCGCAGTATTTCATCCCGTGACTTATCACTAGTCCAATTTACGTGTGAAATATATAGCTGCGAGGTCCATATATCGCTTCATTTTCTCCAGAGGTTGAACTGGTGGTGTTATCACTTTGTTCATTGGTGTTGGGTTGATGCGGTCGGTTTTCACTTTGTGTGCCTAGCCGTTTCTCCACCACTGGAATGATGTGCTAAAGCTGACCTCTGCTCTTTATTCCATGACGCATTGTCGAGCCTCTCTGCTAAATCAATTTGAACCCACAGATTCCTCACTGGAGTGTGTTTTTTATCATATTCAGTGTGGATTATGGTTCCGCCAGTGTGGGGTGGAAAGGGACTGCCGTTGGTCATGTAGTGTTTCTGTGGCCTGCGCAATGTTAGTACACCTGCACTCTTGGATTGAAAGCCACGTTCTGCGCAAACCCATTTGTGCTGTTTGATATTTTCATCTTCTTTCCGCTTCTCCGACATTTCATCGTCTAACTTTCTCGTTTTGCCGTGAAGGCATCGAGTTTTGTGCCATGTGAGCCCTCCTTTGTTTCCATAGTATTTGTTACAGACAATGAGCACATACGACTTCGGTGGAGGGGGCAGGGGTTATAGGGTGAAATTTCAGGCACCACCCCAAGTTCTGCAGCATGTGCGGGTGATACTGCTGATGGCACGCTTGCCACGTGCCCAGGGACCGACAAATAAAAGACGCTGTCCCAGAAAGACGCTGCTGATCCCTGTGCTGTATGACGCTGTAGCCGAAGCAAAGCATTGTTCCCCATGAGAAGAACGCTGCTGGCTCTTGGCTTCCCCCGATGAGACGGGGTACTGGACTCTGACACCACCTTGATGTGGCCAGCATCACCAGGGTGTGCAGCATGTTTCAACCGGCGCAATGCCTCATGGTAGGGTGCACCGCGCATTCGGTTCGTATGAAACACTACGTGAGCTCTATCGGAATTTATTTTCCCGCAGTGTGCGCAGAGATGGGTTTCACACCATCTGCACCTGTTAGGAACTGTTTTGTTTATCCTCCGCAGCAACCATCCATATGTGTTCGATGTCCCAATGCGGAATTGGCGACTTCACCTGCTCTATCGGTTTAGTGGCAAATCTTCTTTAGTTGGTTGCCATTCACCGGTCATTTCCAACCTGTGTGTCTTCAGTTTCTCTCTGCTCACCCTGAGGTGTCACTTTTCCAAGGCAGTGATGTCGGGTATTCACCCAACGTCTTGTTGAGGAACGTTTGCATGTGCCCTCGCTTTTGTGTTCGTCAATTCATTCTTTTCTACACCACAATGTCCAAAAATAAACTGAAGGCAGATGCTGGTGCTATGATATCCGATACCCAAGAGTGCTATCCAAGTCTGCCGCAAAATTCCTGCCTTTACCGCTGTTTTTCCCATTCGTAGTGCCTCGAACAGCGACCGCCGGTCAGTAGAAAGAGACATTTTACACGGATGAGCTCCCTTCGGTTGTAATATGCTTATCATTTTATGCAAAACCTCGAACATTACTATGCACTCAGGTTGGTAGCTACACGCTATTGTTCCGGCTCCACAGTGAACCGTCGAGATGGGATTGTCATTCCTATATGTCGTTGAGGCAGCTCCTGATTTTATTCCTAAGGAAACAGATCCGTCTGCTCATACTTCAAAATGCGGCATGGAATTTAGTTGAGTTCCCTTTGCACGGTAGTGCCTTACAATCAATTTCTTACATAATTCAAGCTGAACGCCGTCCTAGGAATCGGCATGCACATCCGATGATAGTGTTATATGTAACAAAAAAATGGGGGAGAAAGTTAGGGTGACTGGTGGTAGCGGTTCTCTTTGTCTATCTACTTCGACAGCGAAGAGCTTCTGCATGATTGTGCGATATATTTGACGGGGGGAATGCGGTGGGTGACATACAATGTTTGCACATCCCTTGCGCTCCTCACCGTGTGTTTCGCAAGTAAGCAGGTATCGTAAGCCGCGGATCAGTAATTCCTCACGAAGAGAGAAAAAGTTGGCTTGAAGGCGAGCATCGTACGCGTGGAATTCACTGAGTATTCCGGATATGATGTGGCATGCTTTTTTTTTCTGCGTATTCTACTTTGTCTTGTTGGTTGGATGCAGTATCACGGTTCTGTAAACCCTTGCCACACATAATTTTAGCACGGAACGTCGCGGGGTAGAATGCAAGAAGTGTGCTCCTGATTGGTGCACATTTTGTCGAGCATAGGCCCACGACTTGTGCTGGTCACATATTTGTAGGTCTCTCTCACGTTCTCTGCATGTGTTGAGAAGCCCCAACGAAGTTACAGGGTGATACCCAGCACTTTCAGATTTCTCTCCTCACCCATGGGTGTGCCGTTTATCATCAGGATCGATGGTTTCCTTAGAAGCCCTCCGAACAGTGTATGTTTCGTTTTATACACGTTTAGTTGCTTGAAGGATTTATGACTCACTCTGGCCACAATGCTCGGTCCTTGTTGTAGAGTGCGCTCGATATCTTCCCTGTTTGATCTCCTACACGTGATTGTCAGATGATCGGCAAAGAAACCGTGGTAACAGCTTAGGACTTCCCGAAGCCACCAAATAAGAGAGTTAGTGACTATGATGAAGGTAAGCGATCCAATGACTATTTCTTGATGACCTCCTCTAGTGAAGAATATTAGTTGGGAGAATACTTTCTTTAAGCGACCTCTGTCTAATCGTTCAGGGAGACATGAAGCCGTCCAGCCATTCTGTGGGCCTTCCGCATCCAACTTTCTTATTTCTTTCATAAATTTGTTATGGTCTGCCGTATCAAATGATTTTGTGCTTTCAACGAAAGTGACTGGTCCGCGGTCAGTGCTGTGACGGCAATTTAATTAAGTGTGATCTTGAAGCATGTCGCCAATTGCCGCATGCCCAGGAGAGGGTCTAGGTTATCTGCTAGTCGGCTTCTGACCTTTCTTAGCTATTATTCTCACTCCCACCATCTTGTCCATCGGTTTCGAAATGTTACTTGCGATTGTTACTGATCAGAAGAACGAAGTGTCCGATGGGTGTTTCCAGTTTTCTGTAGAGGGATAGTCGCCCCTCTTTTACATGTTCTGGGTGTTGTTGCCATCATAAGACTCCGGCTTAACCGCGCTAGGATCAGTTGTCTACCGAAGCGGCTCAGGTAGGTTGACGCAGTGCCATATACTTCGTCCTCTGGGGGAGCAGCACCGTTCGGAAGCTATCCTAGTGAATCCTTCAACTCGCCCACGGTTATTGGTCGAGTCCATTCATCTGGCTTTCTTTCTGGTGTTTGCATTAGAGGGGAGGCGGGAGACTTAGGAGTGTCGCGCGGATGTTTTTGCATACATTGCTACTTGGTCACGAGCGTGCCGACGCCATTTCATTGCTCGGTTGTCAACTGTAGCGACTGGGGTGACGAGTGGGCGTGTTGCAAAGACATTCTGTATAATTTTCCAACTACCCTAATCTGATTCACTCATCGTTGAGCATTTGTTCTTCTACCTTTTGACCGCAAGTGTCGTTATTAGTATTCGGTCCTCCGCGGCGAGGCGAATCGCTCATTAGTGTTAGTGCAGGCATTGTTTCTCTTTTCCATTTCGGCTCGCTCTCTGTGCCAGAAAGGCTTTTGGAGTCTTGGTTACTCGTGGGACTAGGGCAAGCGTCGCTTCCCTAATAATTGTTGCTAACGTTTCACCGTGCGTGTGTGGATATCTTCCAAGTTGTCATTTTCTCTACCCCTCTCTTTTCCGGCGCGGTCTAACTTCCTCCAACTAGCGCATTTCCATGATAACGGGGTCCACATAGTCCGTTGTAGTGAAATTGGCATGCCATCAGGGCCAAGGCATACATCGATGAAAGTGATACGATGATCTCCGTATGGAGCAGACCGTGGCGACCAGTTTGTAACATGGAAGTTCTTCGATAGAGTTGTATCGAGTGCGGAATTGATGCTACGGTCACAGTGTCGTATCGTGTGGTCTTCCATGTGTTTTCGACGGTGTACCAATTATCTTTGCACTAATGGGCTATGGAATCTTTCCTTTTAATCAGGGGGACATGTTTATCCCACGCCAGTAGGCTGGAATTAGAATACATACCAACTATATGCCGACCGGCATGAAGGAGATCGTCCGGCCCTTCTGTGGCGACTTCCCTCCTTCCTCGTGGAAAATATGGGGAAGTCAGTCTGTGTGTTGAAGGGATTGCGTGAAGTGTACTGTTGCATGTACAAATTCATGTCCGAAAGCCTTCGACACTGCCACCACGAGCGGTAGGTGGTCGAGAACGACAATGGATACACCTCCACCTATCGAGTTATAGCTCTCCTTTGGCGTGGCGGACGAATACGTGTAACACCGTCTTGTGCAGCTACACGCTCTATGTATAAGAGTTTGAAGGGGAGTTAGTGAGAGGGAATGGTGATGGTCAGGGTTTTTTTTTTTCGAGGAGTCCTCGGGAAGTGATTCAACATTTAGAAAGGGTGATTACAGGGCGCAATGGCGAAATGATGGAGACAGGAGCAGCTCATATCCACTTTGCTACATGGTGGTTGCAAAAAATAAATATTAACAAGAGGGGATGAAAGTTAATAAACATACCGGAGTCGTGATCGTGTGGTGCTTGATAAGGAAAACTCTCCACAGTTAAAACTGAGAAGCGGATGATAGACCGCATCACTAAAGCATTTCCATCTAAAGTTGACACAAAAACCAAACACAGACGCAGGAGTGTAGAGAGTGGAGTAGCGTAGCTCATTAAATTGGTAAGATTATTATATAACACCGTTAGGGCTAAATTATCTTCCGTAACCGAC